>NC_038254.2:15674241-15675703 GCF_000004515.6 Glycine max
ACTCTAGAGACAGCTTTAACAATAGGACAAGAGTTATTTACAAAATTACTACAAAATAGCCATAAATTGGGGAACTATACAAGTTTTGAAAAATGTTTTCTATACAAAAGTTAGTCGTATAAGACGACTAACAGTTCCAAACACAAAAAACCAAAGTAACTATGAAACAACCAGGTACTCAAACATCATACATTCAACAAGGCAACCACAGAATGCACAGAGAAACATAACAGACTCACAACTCACTAGCCGAAATGTTCGACCTGCTTTGAGTACCGATCACACGGTTCAAAAATTGCAAGGGCGAGTTTATAATAAAAGAAATCATCAAAACATCGATTGACAATGATTAGCAAGAAAACAATAACAAATGCCATAATCGTAAACAAATATCCATTGATTCAACATACACTTAACAATTAGTCATCAACGTTTCCACAACTCCAATCAATCATGCTCAGTATGATGCATGCAACTAACCTCAACTCTCAAATACCATAATCATACACAAATAGCCTAAGCATGTCCACACAACACTCACACTTAGGAAAACTAGGCAATAAGTGTCGAGGTCACCCTGTCGTGCATAGGCAACTCCCTTCCCCCCCTCGCATGGTGATAAGCCTGAGTCACAAGGGAGTTCCAAACCGAGTGACATGCCCCTAAGTACAAGTATTATTCCTCATGAAAAACTACAAGTACTTACTGACAAAGTTTATACTATTTTCATGCAGTATGAAGTATGACACATGGGCACCATCAATTAATTTATGGTGGATAATTAAAGATTTTAAGAGATGCTTAAAACTTTTTAACCACTCTATTTTCCAATTTGGTCACTGCATCCTCCATGTACATACACAACATACATCATCACAATGACATCACGAACATCATCTCATCTCAATATCATCATCAACATCAACATCATCTCATCTCAATGATATTCTCAAGATCAACATCATCTCACATCAACATTATCATAAACATCAACATCATCTCATCATCATTATCATAAAAATCAACATCATTCCATATCATTATTATCATAAACATCAACATCATTCCATATCATTATTATCATAAACATCAACGTCATCTCACCTCTATGTTATCAACATCATCAGTAATCACATTCCACATATAAATTGTTATGCCTGGGATTCACACTCCCTAGGTCTTCAGACAAGACAAGTCTCATACAAGAATAGTATCATTCATAATTTCAATCATCAATAACAATTAAACTGCATCCCATTAGTGAAAAACATAGTTTTTCTTGAAAATCAACTTGCAATAGGGACATACATACATCATTATAGTTGGGTTCCCTTACCCCAACCACGGTATCAAAGTGGTAAACCAAAATAAACTCCCCTCACCTATCCTTATCTTTTCGTCAACTCCTCTTTGCGTCATTCAGAGGTCTCTGGCATTCAAGTTCTTGCTTTGCAGCATGATC